>NC_091699.1:7500-10000 GCF_041296265.1 Equus caballus | reverse complement strand
GGTTAGGGTTAGGGTTAGGGTTAGGGTTAGGGTTAGGGTTAGGGTTAGGGTTAGGGTTAGGGTTAGGGTTAGGGTTAGGGTTAGGGTTAGGGTTAGGGTTAGGGTTAGGGTTAGGGTTAGGGTTAGGGTTAGGGTTAGGGTTAGGGTTAGGGTTAGGGTTAGGGTTAGGGTTAGGGTTAGGGTTAGGGTTAGGGTTAGGGTTAGGGTTAGGGTTAGGGTTAGGGTTAGGGTTAGGGTTAGGGTTAGGGTTAGGGTTAGGGTTAGGGTTAGGGTTAGGGTTAGGGTTAGGGTTAGGGTTAGGGTTAGGGTTAGGGTTAGGGTTAGGGTTAGGGTTAGGGTTAGGGTTAGGGTTAGGGTTAGGGTTAGGGTTAGGGTTAGGGTTAGGGTTAGGGTTAGGGTTAGGGTTAGGGTTAGGGTTAGGGTTAGGGTTAGGGTTAGGGTTAGGGTTAGGGTTAGGGTTAGGGTTAGGGTTAGGGTTAGGGTTAGGGTTAGGGTTAGGGTTAGGGTTAGGGTTAGGGTTAGGGTTAGGGTTAGGGTTAGGGTTAGGGTTAGGGTTAGGGTTAGGGTTAGGGTTAGGGTTAGGGTTAGGGTTAGGGTTAGGGTTAGGGTTAGGGTTAGGGTTAGGGTTAGGGTTAGGGTAGGGTTAGGGTTAGGGTTAGGGTTAGGGTTAGGGTTAGGGTTAGGGTTAGGGTTAGGGTTAGGGTTAGGGTTAGGGTTAGGGTTAGGGTTAGGGTTAGGGTTAGGGTTAGGGTTAGGGTTAGGGTTAGGGTTAGGGTTAGGGTTAGGGTTAGGGTTAGGGTTAGGGTTAGGGTTAGGGTTAGGGTTAGGGTTAGGGTTAGGGTTAGGGTTAGGGTTAGGGTTAGGGTTAGGGTTAGGGTTAGGGTTAGGGTTAGGGTTAGGGTTAGGGTTAGGGTTAGGGTTAGGGTTAGGGTTAGGGTTAGGGTTAGGGTTAGGGTTAGGGTTAGGGTTAGGGTTAGGGTTAGGGTTAGGGTTAGGGTTAGGGTTAGGGTTAGGGTTAGGGTTAGGGTTAGGGTTAGGGTTAGGGTTAGGGTTAGGGTTAGGGTTAGGGTTAGGGTTAGGGTTAGGGTTAGGGTTAGGGTTAGGGTTAGGGTTAGGGTTAGGGTTAGGGTTAGGGTTAGGGTTAGGGTTAGGGTTAGGGTTAGGGTTAGGGTTAGGGTTAGGGTTAGGGTTAGGGTTAGGGTTAGGGTTAGGGTTAGGGTTAGGGTTAGGGTTAGGGTTAGGGTTAGGGTTAGGGTTAGGGTTAGGGTTAGGGTTAGGGTTAGGGTTAGGGTTAGGGTTAGGGTTAGGGTTAGGGTTAGGGTTAGGGTAGGGTTAGGGTTAGGGTTAGGGTTAGGGTTAGGGTTAGGGTTAGGGTTAGGGTTAGGGTTAGGGTTAGGGTTAGGGTTAGGGTTAGGGTTAGGGTTAGGGTTAGGGTTAGGGTTAGGGTTAGGGTTAGGGTTAGGGTTAGGGTTAGGGTTAGGGTTAGGGTTAGGGTTAGGGTTAGGGTTAGGGTTAGGGTTAGGGTTAGGGTTAGGGTTAGGGTTAGGGTTAGGGTTAGGGTTAGGGTTAGGGTTAGGGTTAGGGTTAGGGTTAGGGTTAGGGTTAGGGTTAGGGTTAGGGGGTTAGGGTTAGGGTTAGGGTTAGGGTTAGGGTTAGGGTTAGGGTTAGGGTTAGGGTTAGGGTTAGGTTAGGGTTAGGGTTAGGGTTAGGGTTAGGGTTAGGGTTAGGGTTAGGGTTAGGGTTAGGGTTAGGGTTAGGGTTAGGGTTAGGGTTAGGGTTAGGGTTAGGGTTAGGGTTAGGGTTAGGGTTAGGGTTAGGGTTAGGGTTAGGGTTAGGGTTAGGGTTAGGGTTAGGGTTAGGGTTAGGGTTAGGGTTAGGGTTAGGGTTAGGGTTAGGGTTAGGGTTAGGGTTAGGGTTAGGGTTAGGGTTAGGGTTAGGGTTAGGGTTAGGGTTAGGGTTAGGGTTAGGGTTAGGGTTAGGGTTAGGGTTAGGGTTAGGGTTAGGGTTAGGGTTAGGGTTAGGGTTAGGGTTAGGGTTAGGGTTAGGGTTAGGGTTAGGGTTAGGGTTAGGGTTAGGGTTAGGGTTAGGGTTAGGGTTAGGGTTAGGGTTAGGGTTAGGGTTAGGGTTAGGGTTAGGGTTAGGGTTAGGGTTAGGGTTAGGGTTAGGGTTAGGGTTAGGGTTAGGGTTAGGGTTAGGGTTAGGGTTAGGGTTAGGGTTAGGGTTAGGGTTAGGGTTAGGGTTAGGGTTAGGGTTAGGGTTAGGGTTAGGGTTAGGGTTAGGGTTAGGGTTAGGGTTAGGGTTAGGGTTAGGGTTAGGGTTAGGGTTAGGGTTAGGGTTAGGGTTAGGGTTAGGGTTAGGGTTAGGGTTAGGGTTAGGGTTAGGGTTAGGGTTAGGGTTAGGGTTAGGGTTAGGGTTAGGGTTAGGGTTAGGGTTAGGGTTAGGGTTAGGGTTAGGGTTAGGGTTAGGGTTAGGGTTAGGGTTAGGGTTAGGGTTAGGGTTA